>NC_091826.1:29622500-29657500 GCF_038994185.2 Dermacentor albipictus
GTCTGTCTGTCTGTCTGTCTGTCTGTCTGTCTGTCTGTCTGTCTGTCTGTCTGTCTGTCTGTCTGTCTGTCTGTCTGTCTGTCTGTCTGTCTGTCTGTCTGTCTGTCTGTCTGTCTGTCTGTCTGTCTGTCTGTCTGTCTGTCTGTCTGTCTGTCTGTCTGTCTGTCTGTCTGTCTGTCTGTCTGTCTGTCTGTCTGTCTGTCTGTCTGTCTGTCTGTCTGTCTGTCTGTCTGTCTGTCTGTCTGTCTGTCTGTCTGTCTGTCTGTCTGTCTGTCTGTCTGTCTGTCTGTCTGTCTGTCTGTCTGTCTGTCTGTCTGTCTGTCTGTCTGTCTGTCTGTCTGTCTGTCTGTCTGTCTGTCTGTCTGTCTGTCTGTCTGTCTGTCTGTTTTTATTGTTCCTGCTATTATATGAATCAGAAACAATAAAAACTAATCGTTCGATAGACCAATGAAGAATGCAAAGATCAAGAAGAGATAGGAAAAATGCTAGACTGCGATAAATGGTGTAAAACCTGATCAGCTAGGTCAAGCAGGCCAGATGACTATTTCTCAACGCGCCGTTTCAAAGGGGTTGCAAATACAAAAAAAGCCGTCCCCATCAACGCTACTGCATGGAGTGACCGTCACTGAAATCAGCTCAACGTCTCTTGTCGCAATGCGCCGTTTCACGAGCGCTTAGCCACACACACACACAAGAAGAAAGAACGTACGAATATAACGTTAAGAAATCGGTGGGCTAAAATCAATTAGACTTAGCGAAGAATCAATCCGGGCAATTAGGCCAGAAACGAATATGATGCAAGGTTTCGTAAAGAAGCCATAAACGAGGCTCACTGGGAGGTGGATGACTTATCCCTGTAGCGCTTAAACATTCTGTTGGACCAATTTCGAGGGTTCCTTTCAGTGTTCACCGAAACGAGAACCTCGCGTAAGACTAGACTAATAAACAAGATGCAGGGAATAAAGCTAAACGGCCATTCTCAATGCAGTCCTCATAGGATGTGCGTGTGGTCCTCAGATGGGCCGCGTCTCAGTGCAGAATCCATCGGTGCAATTAGGCGGCGGAGGCGAAATGCTTGCGCGAGGCCTAGCCCACGGCTAATTAGTTCGTTAAGAATGACTATCCCCGCGTCACTGTAGTTAGGGCCAGCGGGTGGTATTAATTAGCCCCGGGGACGCGTAGGAAGAGACGCAGCGTTTTGATCTGGAAACCGGAGCCAATAGGTCACTTGACGTCACATAGGGCTATTTTGCTTGTTTCCCCAAGAAGCCCGATCTTATACAATTCTTAACTGTATTGCAAGTAGTTTCGGGCGTCTTTGCTGACGAACACAAAGTATGTAAAGCCTGTGTGGAAAATTTGCATTGACTGTAACAATAGCGGTGACGAAGCTAAGCTGGGAAAGCCACATAATGCGTAGGGCAGATGGCCGATTGTCTGTAGGAGTCACAGAGAGGTGCCGAAGGTAAGAATGAACAATGCAGGATGGCAGGAAACAGTATGGCGTTATAAAATTAGAACTTACGCCCATACAATGACATCAATCTAGGCAAGATAGAACATCGCGAGAAAAACTCTCGCGAACCAAAAATATGCCGCTGCAGCTGCTGCAGTGGTATATTTACAGCGGTGTACAGAGGACACCTCAACACGGTGAGGTGTCCTCTGCTGAGAGACAGTTACTGCGCTGCACTTTACCCCAACCCTTCCTTCCCATCAACAAGAATCTCCTTCTCTCTCTCTCTCTCATGAAGTGGCGTCGCAGCTAGTCGCAGTGCGAGTTTAGGTGACGTTTCGCTGCTACAGGGGACAGACGCCGGTTTTTTTTCGCGCCATGGTCCATTTGACGATTTTGCATCAAAACAAAATCCTAGATCCATTCATTGCGCTTAGAAGTATACGGGAAAACTGCACAAATATAGCAAGCCGATTCATGATAATGTGGCGCTTTATTATAATCTACATCATGTGTCAGTGAACTTGAGGAGCTCTGGGGCCGGTGATAAGAAAAACTGCTCGTATGAGGAGCTTTGGATGTTTACTTAAGGATCCCTAGATGGTTGCGATTATTCGCGATGTCTCTCGTATAGCTTTGGTCTCATTTGGTTGTTAGCCCAGAAATGGTTCGCAGCACAACACAGAGGCGGAAATAATAATAAAAAAGAAGGAACACAGCAACTTGTCGGAAGACAGACGTCTGACAGAACCCATTTAATTGGAACCTAATTAATCAATAAATATTCTTGGATCTAACGTCCTGGAAATGCGCAGCGCGTCATGGGGCATTATGGGGGAGGCCTGTGGGTTATTTTTTGCCACTGGCGTTCAAGATGCATCCAAAGCACGGTATGCGAGTGTATTTGCATTGTGCCGCCATCGAAACGCAGACGCCTCGGCTGGGAATCGCACCCGCGACCTCGTGCTGAGCAGCGGAACCCCATAGCCAGTGAGCTACCATGATAAATAAATAAATAAATAAATAAATAAATAAATAAATAAATAAATAAATAAATCGGTAAATAAGTAAATCGAGTCATCGATTGATTAATCTATAGATCAATCGATTAAGTGGCGCGACCATTCCAATACACTTCTGCGTGCGCAGCCTATCTCTGTGTGTCAGGCACTCTAAGCACTATCTTCCCTCTTATCTCTGCCACGTTTTTCTCCAGCCTTCCCCACAACCAGTGTTCATCAATGTTCACTTGTGAGCCACGCGCTAGAGTGTTACGGTGTCGTCAACAGACTTTCATCTTCCCTGTCAATCAATCAATCAATCAATCAATCAATCAATCAATCAATCAATCAATCAATCAATCAATCAATCAATCAATCAATCAATCAATCAATCAATCAATCAATCAATCAATCGCTCTCGCCTCCTCGGTTTCTAGGAGGCGAGCGTAAGGACACGCAGCTGCAATTTAAGCACCGGCACGTTCACGTTACTGCGAAACGGAGACGCACTCTCGACGGACCCTCCCAAGGCCAGGCTCGGCTCGGCGAACTAAGCCGGAGGATTTGGCCGTCGCCGCGTCGTCCTCTGCGGCCCGCCAGGTGTTTACTGATTAGGGTTGACGACCGGGTTGTCCTCTTTGGCGAAACGGGATAAGGTAATCCCGTCACTTAGCGGCGACGCGCATTAAAGCGCTGCACAGACTGTTGCGCGGATGTGTAGCCGAGAGGGTTTTTGTTTTGTTTTTGTTTTCGGGAGCGCTATATTCGTGATTCGGGGGCCAGAAGCTGCGCGCGTTGTGATTATACGTGCTTCACTGCGAGTGCCCAGCCCAGGAAGAGGGAAATGGGATAGTAGCGAGAAAGGGGGGGGGGGGGGAGAGGGGGCGAGGCTTGTTTCTATTGTCGCAAATGCCAGCACTCGCTAGCTAGAGATCGAAACCTCAACGACATTCCGGTGCGCAAGAGCGGCCATTTTCTCATGTCGTGCTTACGTGGTCACGCTTCTCGAAACTGGCCATATGGCTGGCTGTAGGCGATGCCGGCCGGAAAGTGAGCACTGCAAGCAAGTTGACGGAACGGAATACTTTCTTGTCACAGCGCTGCCAACCTGATTATGCAGTCAGCTAAAATAGCTGACTCTATACAAATTTACTTAGCAAGAACGCGAGGGCGATGCTACAGCAGCTCACTTCGACGTGTTTTCACGACCTTTTACACAGACTTGGTGCGCACATTAAAGTGTGGCCGTAACAAATGCTTTGCCTTTCCCCACCTTTCTCTCTCTTCTTTGTTTTTGCTTTCTCCTTCTTAGTATACAGGGTAGTAAACCGGACGTTCCTATAAGTTGCTTCCCTGCCTTTCCTGGTTCTTCCTTTTCATGTCGGTGATTAGTGGTAGTTTCGCGAAATACTGCATAAAACTGCGCCCGACGAATGGATCGTTGTTTGACTTCCCGTTTTTCAGACATCATATATAGAGAACGCGAGAACGTACTTATTAGAAAGTATGCATTTACTAAAAGATAAGTTCTCTAGATAGCTTCTTTGCACGAAAAAATTGCGCTTGTTTCAAATTGTTTTTGAACAAGCTGCCCAACTACGTGGCATGGGTTAATTTGGAAGGGCCATCCACTTGTTCGCCTGATTTGATCTGGCCACTTTGGTTGACATATAAAATATAAAGCAGACGTTCAGGGAGCTAGGGGAAGTTAATATTATCCTTCGAGGAGTCGGGTTAATGCAACAAACGCGATCACCGTGGAAAGCGATGCTAGAGGTTTTCTATATTAAGCAGGTATACCGTAGGACAGGGGTTCAGTTACGCTTACTTGCAAACTTAGTCACAATCGCACCATCTGCTCCTCAGCGCGACCTTTTACCGGGTCAGTTTTCGGGGGAACGACCTCGGGACTAACTTCGGCTCGCTAACGATGGAGTAAACTACACGCCTCAAGTAACTCAGTTTGAGAGCATCGGTTCTCGGGCGGGAAGCGGAAAACGGGGCACACACAAAGACCTATACGTGACTTCTGTACGCCCGTTTGCTCCGCGAGGCATCGGATAACGAACGAGGCAGTTATAACGTCGTTGCAGTGAAGGAGCAAACCGCATTACCACGCATACCACGCCAGGGCCAAGAAGCGTTCCTTTTCTCCTCCATTCGGTTCACACAGCAGAAAGAAACGGGACCGTTGAGTAGACGGATAATACGACACGAAAGCTGAACAGCAACTGCCCCGTTCACTGCCTTCGTGATTTTGTCGTGGTATTTCAGCTATACTTGCCCTCAACGAGGCGCATGGCGCATCTGTTTAGATAATTTTTCGCGAACATGAATTCTTGGCCCCTGGCCTACATTCGTCAGTGGTGGAGGAGGCTGTTCGGGCACCGCAGCAGTTTTTGATGAACAGCGGCCTCAGTGATCGATTGTAGTCCCCCGGTGCATCGTGCCATGCGTGCGCTGGGTGCTCACACTCTCTCTCTCTTTTCCTCTTTCTATTCCCGCATTATCCTCTGTGTAACGTAGCGAACTGGACGCCCGTCTGGTAAACCTCCCTGCCTTTGCTCTCCTTACTTTCTCTCTCTCTAGGCGTCTTCAGCAAAGAAAAAGAGAAAGCGATCGCAAGAAAGGTTAGGAGAAAGAGAAAGAGGGAGGTGCAAATGAGAGAAAGGGAGAAAGAAAGGAGAGAGGGAAAGCATAATTGTATCGGGAGAAGTTAGCCAAGCGAGGTGAGATGATGAGGGACAAAAAAAAGAAAAGACTCATCCAGACAAGCGTCCTGTTTGCTACTTTGCGCAGGGTATAAAGAGAAGCAATTGAAAGGGGGGAGAGAGAGAGAGAGAGAGAGAGCACTGGGTGTACGCGAGTAAGTAGACGCGCCAGGAAGACTAAAAACCATCCCTGTAACCAGTGCTGTTCTTTTTTCTTTGGTGGGGGGGGGGGGGGGGGTGGACTGCAGTATTGCGCGTAAAGTAACATTCTGTGGCAGCGGCAGATCTGGCCACAGTCCAAGAATTTTCGTCACGGGAAACGTGCTTTAGTCCAGCTGGTTTAACGTTGGCCTGGAGGAGAGAGATACACTGCACTTCATACCGAGGGCTGCCGTAAAACAGGTTCGGGAAGGCTTTTTGAAGTACACAAAAATCACGCGTTCTGGCCTTCTTTGTTTTTTTTATTGATTCGCTTTTCTTTATTCTTTCTTTACGTGTGAACAATGACTATTGCTGAAAGCTTAGCGAGTTGGTCGCCGGCATCGTGAAAAATGTTTGCAGCTCTAAGAAAGACAAAAAAACAACAACAACAACGATATGCCCTACATGTGTGCTGGACATCACCTGGCTTTGTTACCACTTTACCTCCCCCTCCCCTCTCTCCCCAGCGTAAGGTAGCAAACCGGATCTTTTTCTCTGGTTAACCTCCTGCCTTTGCCCTTTCCTCTCTCTCTCTCTCTCACCTGGCTTTGCAACACGAATGCTTGCGCGCATCAACGGCTCGCATTCGCCGCGAAATGAGCTTCGAATGTTATCTTTAGGTTAGGCCCCGACATCTCTACTGACTGGTTCACGGCGGACGTCCAGTCTGCTACTATTCCATGTAGAGCTCGAGCGCACCTTCAGCCATGGGCGTTCAAGAGTGGTGAATTTTCGCGCAAACACTACCCAAGAGTGAGAACTTCGGTTTAAAGAGGAAAAGAACCGCGACTACAGACGGGACTTGAGAAGTGGACGGGCGGAAACTTCTGACGGAGAAGTGGAAAAAGTGCACAGGAGGAGCGGCCGCTCGTCCGAACACTACTTCGTCTTACGTATACCGTCTAAAAGTCACGGTTCTTTTCTTCTCTAAACATGTTGGACCAACTGACCCAAAGAAACAAAACCAAAACCATACTTTCGTGCCCAAACGCGCGGCACAGTAAAAACTGTTAAGAAAATTTCACGGCCAAGGACAGGCACGTGTAGCTACGAGCAGGAGCTTTCCGTGGCCGAAACTGCCAGCTGCGTTATTCAACGTCTCTAGAATTGAACGTGAATTAGGTTTCAACACGCGAAGATTATACCGATCCTTAGAGACGCCATTTCTTTAATGACGTGAGATTCCTGAATATAGCAAGAATGACGCTGAAAGTTTCTCGAAAGCGTCTCTCGGGCACATGGCAGTGACAATAACTTTATTAGATTGTCCTGAGGAACTCGATTGGGGGGACCGAAGGCTCCCCGATCAAGTTGGTGGCTCCGCCCACGACGGGACAGGGAGGCGGTGACTCTCCGCTACGTCGCGGGCCCTCTGGACGGCCTGTAGTTGGTTTGTGAAATCCGAGCTCTTCAGCAAGGCGTCCCACTTGGACTTGTTATGAAAGTCGGAGCCCGCGTTGTACGGGCACAGCCAGAGCATGTGGTCGAAGGAGCAGCACGCGTGACCGCATTTGGAGCACGATTGCGGGAAGTTTGGGTCTATCCAACTCGGCGCTCTAGGGGTGAGGTAGGATCGTTTTTTTTTTTTACCTACTGGCTCGAGGTCATTGAATTTGGCGATAATGTCGGTCATCTATCGCTTCCCTTTCCCCCTCCCCCGGTACAGGGTAGCCAACCGAAGGTAATGTCTCGTTAACATCCCTGTCTTTCCTTTGCCTTTCTCTCTCTCTCTCTGTCGGTCAAAACGCACTGTCATGTTGAAGTGCAACAGCGGCAGAGCATTGTGCCTTATAAATCACCAAGGTGCGTCGAAGAACGGATATATATAATGCCTTTGAACTCTACACTGGACCGTAGATTAATGCCAGCCCTTCCTCAGCGCAATTAGCACTCCTATATACAGCTGCAGGCCAAACAGGTGACGTATGATGTAGGATCAAGAACATCACACATCCGTAAAGACAGGTGCCTTACCGAAGACGGAGAATCTGATGCGTTGAATTCAAGATAGGGAAAAAGAGGTTCGTAAATGAATTCTTCAATTGAGTTTGCTGTGTTTTCATAACTCAAGAATATTAAAAAAAAGCTTTACGTAAATAGCCGATGGATTGAAAATAGATAATTCCATGCTTGACAGGTCCCTGGGTAAGGATTAGCGGACTATATATAGGTGAAGGATGCTAAGGCCTAAAAAACACGTGGAACAAGTGATCGTCAGTTTGTCTACAACAGACATACCGACATTCAGAAAGAAAATGAAATTGATATAGCCTACGACCTTTAATCAAGGAAAGTTAATCTGCAATGAATGCTAACATTTTGGATGGTACATTTTACGAAGTCACATAAGAGATATGTGCGTGCTTTACAAAACAGTACACTTTACATTTATGTCCAATGACCTAGGGCTTGAGTTAACGGTTAGGTTGAAGAGGCCCAACGGAACTCCCGACATGCGCTTGACGTCAGACCAGTAAGCGCCTTAAGATTTACTGATTTATTCGTATTATTTCTTTATTGTATAAAGCTTTTGTGTTAGCCGATTGGGGTCTATAACTTGAAGATGCATATTGGTTAGCATTATCACAGTCATTGTATGTACTACATATCGATCGGTAATCCCACTTAACCACTGCAATAGCAACATCAATTCTTCGGCAACGATGGGAAGTGATCGCCTCCAGGAGGGAGAACGCATTGCTATCAAAATATCCCCTTTCATGCGCTTGCGCCTACTTTGTCGTAAGTGCGTCTGATGCTATCGCTCTTGTATTATCTGTCTAGCCCTCCAGGGATTACATTTCCGAGCAACCTCTCCACTTACGTTTACTCTAAAGTTTACCGTTCTGTAGGTCACCCGCATCGCCAGTAGTAAAACGCTAGAATGATCCTCACGGATCATTCTAGTTTTATCTCTCTCTCTCTCACGAATCCCCCTCCTCCCCCAACAAAAGGAAGCCAAGAAAGCAGCACCAATTTACACCAGAACAAGCTTTTGCCTGCCTATGAACCATACTGTCCCATCAAATATAACCATAAATCGATGATGCCCACCTCGAAGAGCTTGATCTCGAGGCAAGCATTTCCCCTGAGCGTTTTTTTTTCTTGTGTAGGCGACAGCCAAGGAAAGCTGCAATTTGTAGCCAAGATTTATACTGCCTGCAGGGATCAATATGACGTACACGCTTCTCGTTGAAGACGCAAGTTATGTTTAGCTTACGCTGTGTTGTTTCAGTGGCGAGAGCTTCAGCCGAAGCCTTCGTTTTGAGCGTAGGTTATAAATTCGACTACCCAGTCACTAGTCTTGTTTCCTTTCTTTTCTTTTCTTTCTTTCTTTCTTTCTTTCTTTCTTTCTTTCTTTCTTTCTTTCTTTCTTTCTTTCTTTCTTTCTTTCTTTCTTTCTTTCTTTCTTTCTTTCTTTCTTTCTTTCTTTCTTTCGTTCTTTCTTTCTTTCTTTCTTTCTTTCTTTCCTTCTTTCTTTCTTTCTTTCCTTCTTTCTTTCTTTCTTTCTTTCTTTCTTTTGAATACTTGACGCCCATGAAGCACGCAATATTCTAGGTGGCGTATGTTGGTTTACGAAACTTCCGGCCGCATTGATCTGCTCGAAGGGGCGGGATGCTCATGTTTTTCTCCGTCGAGGTTATTTTCAGAGAGAAAGAAAACCTAAGCTTCGAGACGCAGTCCGTAAATTAGAAGGAAGGAGCCTTGCGAAATGTGCAAAATAAGACAGCTCTTGCAGTTTTTTGCTCCTTCGTGCCTTCTTGATAAGGCGTCCACGATTACGGCGGATAATGATTCGTTAAGCCAAGTAAATACGTATATGCTCGATTGCGCGCACATTCAACAGCACGAACTCCTTATGCCCTGAAGTAACGGAGAGACCAGAAGGAGGCGCGTTGTTGCGCAACCAGGAGTGGTTGAATATGGTGGAGTGTTTATTACTAAACTTATGCGAGTTTGACGTCCCCCGACTGCACAGTGTGTTGGGAGGGACGCTCCGCAGTGGCGAGATACTATTTACTTTAGATCCCCTGTAATTCCTTAACGTGCAGCTATGTATAAGTGCGCGAGCGTTCTTGAATGCCGCCACCACTCGAGTGCGCCTGCCCTGGCCTGGAGCTGAACCAGTGACCTCGCGCCCAGGATTGTATCGATATGGCCACTGAACAACCGAGGCTGGTCTTGGGCTTTACTATAAACGCGAATGTATGTTTGACAACAGTGCTGTGTTTCTTGCTCGTTTCCAGCCAAGTATTGGAAAGTTTACATGAGTTTAGCATAAGTCAGAACTGTATCTCTTCAGTTGTACTCTTACGTTATCTTTATCAGTTACGTTTATTTTCTTTGTTATCTTTTACTTTTTATTGACGTCTTATTGGTAGTGCAAATTTAGACGACGTTTATGGGGACATCGTAACGTGGCTCTCTTTGTAACATGAGAAAAGCGCACAAAAGACAGGCTGTTTTAGAACCAAAGAAATACAGAAAGAAAAGGCACGCAGCTCAAACGCATCCCAAAGCATACGAAAGCAATTTGTACACATGCACGCGACCATAAAAATTACTAAGCGCGCAACTTGTCTGCCATCACATACATTTGAGTATAATCCACCGACTCTGCCAAAACAAGCCATTAGCAGTATCACAGGCACAGTCTTCTCCGTAACGACAGACTTCTGTTACGTGACTTTGCAGCTATTGCCTTGCTTAGGCGGGGAGGACAGAACAAAGATGTTTCTTTCTTATGTCTTTTGCAAAACGAGACACCTGGCCCTTCACTCGTAGTCAACTGTGCCATTCGGTGGAAATTCATGTCCAGAAAACGCAAAAAAAAGACAATCTTTATGCATTGGTCGCTCAGACACAATTTTCCCGACAAAATATGTCTCCTCTGCTGGGTGATCTGAAGCGCGCACTTCATTTACCTTTTGTTCAGAATTCATAATGTGCATCATCCGATCAACTCGAACGGAAAGTGTGACTTCGGATAAAACTATTTCCGACTAAAAATTGCTACAGAAACAAACAAATAAAACCAATTTCCACATGTGTAAGAGGTGCGGTTTACACCAGCCTGCACGCGAAATAAGGGAGTGAGCAGAAGTGTTAGGATGTCATGGTTATAGTCAACCCGCTTCTTTAACTAACCGTAGGTTTGTGAGCCGCCGTTTGCGATATCGTGCAGCTGAGAGAGAGAGAGAGAGAGACGAAGAGGGAAAGTAGGCCCGGTCGGCCACCCTGCACTTGGGGAGGGGAAAAGGGGAAGAATGGTTAAGGAGATAAAAGAAAAACAATGGTCAGTCACTCACAGTCAGTCGCAGAGCAATCTCCACTGTCAAGAGTTCATACAATCCAGTATCTTTCACGAAGTGCGAAATGGCTTTTGTGGCCTTTTGCATGCAAGAATGCGTAGACTATGGTCCAAGGATCTTCTTAGAGCGCTCTGTTATCTAGCACGTTGAGTTTAGCTTGTAGATTGCGACATTGAGTGTCAAAGGATGGCCAGTGACACAGCATATGCTCTAAGAGTCGCATCGCAGCCGCAGAAGTTGCACGCCGCACTATTGGCCGTCCCAATTAGGAAAGAATAGGCATTGATAAATGCTGCGCCCAACCACATGCGACACAGTGAAGATGCTTCGCGATGGAGTCCAGGTGGCAGGTGAAGTCGCAAGTCAGGGTCATCACTTGCTCTTGGCGTCAAAACCATGTGAATATGATGGCCCGTGCCCGAAGTGCTCCGCTCCTGCGTCGGCAGCGGGTGCCCCCCATATACTTTGGACGTGTCCTGGGACAAAGGTGGTCCTCAACAGCGTACATAGGTTTGTAAAGTTGAGAAGCGGTAAAGCTCAAGACCATGAGCAGTGGTCGATGGACAACGTGTTTCGTAATTCACTTCTACACTACCAGCATCAAATGGGCCTACGCGATTACTTATATATTAAATTCTGAAGTTATGCCGCGGGGTAACCCAAGCAAGTAGAAAAAAAAAGAAATCTGAGGAGACCTAAGCACTTGTTATGAGCTGTGAGTGCGAACGCCTTATTTTCCAATTGAACACCGCTGAGCAGTCGTTCGAGCGTTTGCGCTGCAAGTGATCTACTACAGCGGTATATGTGTTGCCGTAGCCAGCAATCCACAAGAGCTTTCGGTGTCAACGCCGCATGCGCGCCTCATGCATGACAGGTGTTAACGTAAGACAAGGGGTTAATTGGCGACCACCAGCTGACAGAGGCCATCAACCTGCGATTGTACACGAAGACGACGATTACTATTATCACGATAATTTTAGTCGCTGATAATGATAACCTCAAGCGCAAAATATATTTGGGCATTAAAAGTCGGGAACGCACAATGTGACCTGCACAATCGCGTCGTTCCAAGCCCGCGCCTGCTAACAAGCGCTACTCGGACGACGACAAGCAGCGGGAATGACGTCTTATAATGACGTCTTACGTCATTCGCCAAAGAATGACAAGCTTCGTTCGCTAAAAGTTTCGGATCCGGAAGATTGTAAATGTGGCGCTAAAGACAGCGTACTACAGTTCGCTTAGCCTATTTTTACCAATCTGCGTGACGTAATCACTGGTTGAAGAAACTAGCAAATCCGTGTCGCGTCGCTGTTATAAAAGCACCGCCTGACAAACGAGCTTGATGCGCTTTAATTTTGGCTCGACAATTAAATGCTTTCGCAGCGCACCTGTCAAACCAACGCGCTTGTTTACTAGAAGGGCGCCAATATTAGGTGAACTTTAATTAGCTTACCGCATGCGCGGATATTGTTGCTTTTTCTGGAGTCGTGTACATACGTACTTGCGGGTGACCACGCTGTTTTGCAAAGCAGTGTCGGTTTCCTTTTGGCTTTCCAGCATTGCACTTTTAGCTCCCATTTTTTTCTTCAGTTGGCG
This sequence comes from Dermacentor albipictus, assembly GCF_038994185.2. NCBI lineage: Eukaryota > Metazoa > Arthropoda > Arachnida > Ixodida > Ixodidae > Dermacentor > Dermacentor albipictus. Next base: position 29,634,778 of record NC_091826.1, read on the forward strand.
TTTAGAAGATGGCGTTTTCTTTTTTGTTCAGCGCCTTCAGAGGTCTCAACGAGACACGAATAGTGGGATGATTTGCCTCATCCTGCGCGAACGAAAGGACCACGTCAGATATGGATTGTCACGCATCTAGTTTCTCCCTCACGCGATGAACGGAGTTCGCCTTAGAAGCAGAAATAATGCCGGTACGAGCAAGCTGGTGCCGCTATCATCGCCACCACCATTTCTATAGATCAATTTCTTGTTCCACAGCCCGCTCCTTGAAAACCGCGCACAGCTCTAAACCGGCTCGACGGAAGGTCTTTCCCGTTGGACGAGATCTTGGGACCATGGCTTCGCGTATCACAGCTTTAAAAAGACAGAATAGCAGCAATGAGATTTCTGAAGGCCACCGGACTGAGGGACCACCTGCGATGCATAGCAGAGGACATCCACTAAGTTCGCGGCATCGGCGCTAGACTTCTGTGGAACTTGTCCTCCCCTTGGTCCTTTCCCTAGTGCAGGGTATAGCCAACCGGGCTCAGTCCTCGTTGCCCTCCCTCCTTTCATTTATCCTGCGCCTCTTTCTTCTTACTGCATCCTTTCTATGTTTAGGTTCGATAGTGCCTCGAGTGTGTAGTCGGCCATTTTGAGTACAACAACCTTGTAATGCGGGGAGGCCTTCATTCAGTATTTCGCACATCTCCTATGGCAGAGGCGTAAGTATCCGCCCCTGTGTAAGCCGGACGGTGAAGATAAGCGCGAGCCATGCAACATTCGACTAGAAGTTTGACATGAATCGAACATCTGACTAAAGGTAATTCTTTTTAGCCTCCACTTTCCACGCTTCGAAATTGCGCAAGCGAGGATAAACACATCGCTCGCACTGCGGACAATGCTCTACGTCCAGAGAATCAACTTGGCACTTCGACACTCAAATGAGTGGCAACGAGAGCATTTCCGATCCTCGTACCCAAAACCAAAAGTGTTGACGTGGGAAAGCTAGTACACATATCGGAACGAGACATTACATTCCTAATGTCCCACATTGCGTCCACATCATAAGGCCTGTATAATTATAGCCTACTCTCATATGTCTGGAAATCACATCTACCCACGTTATCGATTGAATAGCACTTTATCGATAGTGCTTTTACCTGGCCGGACGGGATTCTATCAAACGTTAGATTACATCAAAGTATGTTTTTCGTTTGATAACTAAAAATGAAAAAAAGAAAACAGATACCACTTTGCAATCGCGACACCGACTCATTTTCACATAATACAGACAGCGACGCTTAACGTGTACCAGGTGCCCCACTGGATGCTGCGCCACAATGTAACCGCAACGTGCTTTCATTATTTGTGTTTATGTGCACTGTATATTACATATGTCATACTCTTTTTTTTCGTTTCCCGCAACTGACATGAAGCTCACTTTCGAATGTCGTTCTATGTGTTTGCATTTTGTCATATGTGTATGTTCCTCGTCTGTGCAACTGCTTATATCAGACCGCATCACGGCATCATGCATGTGTTCGGCACTTCGCTTACGCGTATACGTAGGGACTCAGCGTGGAACAATTAGTCCTCTGCTTGTATATCTACAGGTTCGTGTGCGCATATAGGCCTGTATGCTGTACATGTTTCGGCCCTATCACAGTGTTTCTTCTTATCTAACAAGATTCCACCCAAACCCCCTATATTGTTGTTATTACGCGAGAAGGGGCATCCGTCAAGATTATAGGGTGTTACTAATAGATCGCATAAGATTAAACCATGTCATTGCAGGGGTGTAACGCCTAGCTCGTTACGCACAAACACGGCGAAACGCGCGAAGGATAGCCAATTGAGCTTACAGGCTAACAAAAATTTGTTTTATTCAATAGGACCACAAGTTAGGCGATAAATACCAAGGCGAGCACTGGGTGCTGGATATTAACGCCTGTCATAAACGACGCCGATGACCCTAGGGGTAGCCGATTGCCATTCCTTGCAGCAGTCAGTTGAACGGACAGAGCATCCGGACAAACTTATCTCACGTCCTTGACACAAGGCAAGGCTACCACAAAGACATTTGCAATACGGGACAACTACGGGAAAGAGTGCGTTTTCGTTGCGGACGCATGGCAACGGGGTATCTCCTTTGCAGTAAACGATCCTTGCGGAAGGGGAGGTGTCCGAACTTTCTTTATGGGCCCAAAGGGGGAAGACTCATGCGCAACTCTTCCACAACTCAAAACTTGACAAAACACAACGGCGCCACAATGATAATTTCAGTGCTTCGAGAAAAAAAAAGATATATATATGGCAGTTAAGTCTTTTGAATAATGATTATAGTTGGCAGTCACGCAATGGGACATATGCGAAATTCCGAAAGAGCGCTTCTAAACACACCTAGTTCGGCCTAACCACGATGGCGTACCTCGGCTTGGAATCCTAATTAGAGTGAATCAAGGAAGACAGCGTTCATGCTGCTTTCCCTTGCTAGCAGCATCCAAGTTTTCGAAACGCATGCCTCGGGTTTAACAGTGCCGCTAGCGGGAACGCGTTCAGCTTGGTTAGGACGAGTTAGCTGCGCGGGAAAGAATGCCTATGGTAATTTCGCATATTAACGCGTTAAGAGCCTCGTGTCGCCGAAAGTCTGGCGTCGGTGTCGGCGCCGGCGCCGATGTCCGTATGAAAAAAAATCACCCAGAGCCGCACATCCCCGTCCACGCAGGCCCTCCGCGTGGCGCCCATAGGCGTTACTGAACTAATCGAATTTCTCGAAGTAAACTGCGCCAGCAAATTCGTAAAGCACGACTTGCACACAACCTACAGACATGATAGCGTCGGACTGTAATTAGAATATACGAGAAAACATAGTTCTGTAACGCGGAAACATAAAAACAAGCCCCTTTTCCAGCTGCCGTGTGGAGTGAACTAGGGTGGTTGCTTGAGCTAGTTGGTAATTCATGATCAAAAATAACGTACAGCGCGAAAGACAAGGACTGCGAAGACGCTGTGTGTGTCGTCTTCGCAGTCCTTGTCTTTCGCGCTGTACGTTATTTTTGCCGTTTGGGGTCTGCCTTAATAGAAGCGGCGCGCCCCGCTTGGTTCCTGGCAACACCATCCAGAGGGCGCTCGCCTCAGTGCATTCGCGGCAGCGGCGGAGCCCGTCGGAAGGGGGGTTAAAAAAAAGAACCAGAAAGCTCGCCTTCGTGCATAGCGTCGCCGCCAGCGTTTCCAGGAAAACATTACGCTTAGATAAGCTGCAGTAGCCGGGAAGCGTGAGAAGAAGTCAGGGATTTTAGAATCCTATCGCGTTTCACCCTTGAAGGCAAAGGTTGAACGTACTCCAAATTTTCGCCCATATACGTTGCATCTGTAACGTTATTTCAGTATAAGTTGAACTGTGCAGCGCCTCGCGCTTGGCTGCGTTGCTTACTGAAAAAAATAGAAAGGAGACCGAGCAGTACCGTGTGTCAGCAGCGAAACTTCGTTTTGATAAGAGGTCCTTAGACGTAAAAGAAAGGTGTTTACTTCAAGTGACTTAGGTTTTCCAAAATGTCAGGGATTTAACTTCGCGTCAATGTTATTCCGTTTATTTTGCGTGTTTTCGATTCACCCTTATGCATACCTAACTAAATTTGTACATCTTGTTTCTTTCGAACCGTATCTGCATGAACGAAGCTGTAAGCATCGTCAAATATTTAATATCGAAGTAAATGAACATTCGTTAAAAATTCATGTGGCTATTCGCGTCAAGCCTGTGATGTTGCAACACTCAATGTTTTTCGAAAATGTCTGGGGCATCTGGCATCTTTCTGGGTGCATTTACTATTCCAGACCACTTGATAGCGATGAATAAACAACTTGGTCTCTTCTTTTGACCCCGCCGGTTAGCGCTTCATTTTGCAAAAAAAGTTCTAATTTTCTCTTTCCTCTATTCGGGTGCATCAAGTCCGACAAAAATTGTGCACACAGAATCTTTATTGATGTCCCGCTGGGTCCTTTAGCCGCCAAGGAAGCATAGAGAAGGGAAATCACATTTCCATATATTCACTTATACTTTTTTCTGCCCAACTCATTAAGTTTATAAGCGAGCTTTCCACTTGAAGTCAAGCCACAGACAAGAAGAGGACGAAACGGAAAGGCAGAGAGGTTAGCCAGTGCACAAAGCGACTTCGCTACCCTGTGCTAACAAGAAGACGATGCATAAGTGCTAGTTTATTTGTGCTCGTGTGGCTATAAGCGAGCTTTCCACTTGAAGTCAAGTCACAGAGCAGGAGAGGACGAAACGTAAAGGCAGAGAGGTTAGCCAGTGCATAGACCGGCTTCGCTACCCTGTGCTAACAACAAGACGATGCATAAGTGCTCGTTCTTTTTTGCAGATTTAATGTCTGCCGGACCTGCCATGTTGGCCGCCCTAATTGTGACTGACGAGGCTAAACAGGGCGACTGCCGCATGCTCGCCCTCAGATAAATGACTGCAGCGCTGTAGACGATGAAGCATGCGGGGTCAAGCGCGGTCGATCCCAGCACACAAACCATTGCTAACGTGACGGCGGCTCATGAATTACCAGCTCGGATTTTTTTATTCGCATCGCGAAATAACGAAAGAAGAGATTACGAAGATCCAACGCACGGTTGGGAATTTATGTGAAGCAAAGGTTTCGTTGGGCAGCTAATGAAATGCTATAAATTTGCCCATCTTCATTGCAGCGTCCTCGGCGCAATGTAAACTGACGTCTGCGCATGCCCTTTCGTGCGTCCATGCTACGCAACGCAAGAACTCCTATACTGATCAGTATTTCTTCGTATGTTCTTACTTCTCTTAAATGTATCGCCCGCTTCTGCGTCAGTTCACTGTCGTGGGTATGTGCCGCCACAACAACAACAACAACAACAACAACAACAACAACAACAACAACAACAACAACAACAACAACAACAACAATAACAACAACAACAACACCCGGCGATCATCGCAATAAGGTAGTCGACGTTGGCGTGATGCATGCATACTTGCGATTTTGGCCCAATGTTAAGAAGCGTAGGTTAGTAGTAAAAATGGTACAACGGCTTGCTATAGTAAAGAATACGTGCATATTGTGCAGTTTTACGCGTATTTGATGCAATGAGGATATGCGGCTATCATTTGTTTTTTCGCACAGCAATTTTGTAGAACACAAAGCGAGCAGCCTGGGAACATGTAAGGGCAGCAAATAGGGTGGTGCTATCCTTTGTGGCCGCTTTTCGGTAAGACAGCTACAGGAGCAGCACTTAGCTGGCGGCCATGTTATCGTCCTGGTTGAATTACGCCGTGATTGTGACTTAGTATTGATATCGTCTCTTGTTGAAATGAACTTCTCATAAACACGGTCAGGAACGTTCAAGAGGGTTCGGAAAGCTAGCTTCACTTTAAAAGTTGGCACCCACGTAGTTCGTCACTAATCATAGTTTCATAGAAAAATCGCTAGGGGGAACTCCGGCACTACTATCTGTGGGAACTGCAAGCAGGGCATTTCAGTATGCGAAGAAATGACGAGTATTACACGCTGATCTGTCAAAACTCCATCCTTGTGGCTTCAAACAGATTTGTGACTTCAAAGGTTGACCGTCTTCGAAAAATAAAAGACCAGAAATATGGCGCCGTAAATGCAACATTTCGCAATGATGAGACATATGTGTAGGAATATATTGACTTCTTGTGGCTATAAAATTACGAGTAAGAGAAAATAACGCTAAATAGACAATGCCACAGGAACGTCTGAAGCCACAGGAGCGAAAGTTAGAGATGTCCGTGCGCTGCCCTGTATTACGAGTTGAACGACCAGAGATCCAGAGTATCATCTGGTGACCTTTTAATAATGCTGTTGGCACTAAGAAATTGTGATCCCTATACTTCTTTTGCATGATAAGCATACCAATATATCAAAACGACGACAGCGTCTCAATGGCAAATGAAGGGCACCCCACGTAAAATGTTTCTGAATGCAAGCTTCAAGAGTGCAAAGCAGCGCAACAGGAAAGAAAGCACAGCTTATGATGCATCACAAACACTATATGTGTTTTAAAGCACCAAATGTCACAAAAGAGAGAGTGAACAAAAATGGACGTACATCACCTCATCGAAGGGAAAGCGAATCTTAGTTCTGTCAGTCACTTGGAATTGGAAATGTCGTGGATATGGGGGTCGATTGCAGCTACATGAAATCGATACATGACACAGCTACATGAAACTACACGGCGTACTTGTGACGTCACGTCACTGAGCGTCGGCACGTTCGTTTTGTTCACGTGGGAATTCAGGGCGCGTAAAATGTTCCTCAATATGCGCCATGGACAGCTTCGAATTCAAGTGAACTGTGCATATCTCTGTGCAAGTAACGGTGTATGGTTCCCGAGCAAAGTTACGTGACCGCGCAGAAACCCGGAAGTTGAAACGCCGCGAATACGCCATTAAAGTGCTCCATGTAGTTGCTGCGTACGCGAGAGAGTTACAAGGACGTGTGATAAGAAAAAAGAAAATCGAGATGAATTCGAGCGTTCACTTAAACACAGAAAACTCTCACGACCACGCACGGTTCTCTCGGGCTAACTTTCAATTGAAACCCGTGTGCTTGAACGCAATTGCGAAAGTTCGAGTTGAATAACAAAAAAAAAGACATTGAAATTATTCGCGAGCGCTTTGTGTTCACACAGTCCTTGACATTGTGCCATGTTTCGCTGAATGCGACGGCGAAGTGCGAAATTAAAACGAAAGGAAAAGCAAAATTTTTTAGCTCGTTGTCAAGCTGTCATAGTCTTCATTGAAAATATACAAAACACCCCCTTCCTTAAAGTAACAAAGCAACGTATAAATGTCGGCTATGTATTTTTCCCGCTACGACTGTCAAAAAACTTCAAAGATATTTTTCGTTTGGGAACCGTGGAAAGCTTTGCCGGAAAAACTCGAGTCGTGGACTTGTTTACATGCCATAGCGGCCACCGCGCGACTATGACGCAGCAAAATGGGATGCCCTCCATGTTAGCACTTGCATTTCCCTCGCTCAACTGAGGTCGTTTCGTTAGCCCTCCCCTCCTGCCTTGCGCTCTCCGCATTTTCTTTTTCTGCTGCCCCTCTTGACATGTCATCTTGTCGCGTGGTGAGGAAATGGTTATGCAACGTTTCCATGGCAACCCCCCCTCCCACCCCCTCCATCCCTCACCCCACCACGTGTTCCGTACCTTCCGTCATCTGCAGCGCACGCTAATGACGATGTCGACGGCGCCACACAGGATGTCGTGGTCATTTTTGCCGTCCACGACACATGCCCGAGCATGGCCGCGTTACGCTTGGCGCAGAGGCATTTGCCCAGTCTGTCATTCCTACTTAATTAAGCAGCGCGAATCCAGCACGTTTACGCGATCAGCTTGTTGCCGCTGTCTCGTTGTCTCCCGTACACGGTGCCTTTCGACACGCTGCGTTTTCAGGGAATGTCCTTGAAGCACGCTGGACGTAAATATGGCGACGTTTCGAACGCGAGCGAGAGAGACACGAGAGAAAAGAGAAAGGCAGGGAGTAGCATCTAAAAATGGGCTTTGCTATCCTACACTGTTAATATCGCTCCAGATAGGTTAATGATGAGTAAGTGAAACATACCTGCAAAAAAAAAAGTCCCACTTTTAGTGGAACCTAGATGGATCGAATGTCTTTGAGCGCCGGCTCTTCCTTCGGCGGCGCGTCTTGCCACTGCTACTATATTTACCTTAACGCTTCATTTCGTTTCACGTAATTTAAGCTCAGTGGGACATTCTAATCTGTTCCCACAAAGGTCACCCTAAGTAAGCGGCACATATTTTCAAAAATTGTTTCACTCTCTCCGTTAAATATATGTGCAACTAAGGGTAACTATGCGGAACTATGTTAATTAGGAGTGGAATAGTTTATTGTATTCGCGCAAATGTTCACCTTAGTACATGGAACGTATGTTCAAAGACGTTCGACTTGGTGGAACTTACATGGAACGCTAATAAGAGTGTGCACTTGGGGGGACGAGGGAGGGGAACGTAGAAAAATTCAAATTAGGTAGAGAGAGAGAGAGAGAGAGAGCACGGAGACGTGCGATCACAGCTTGTCAGGATCACCGCACACTATCACAGCACAGGAAGAATGGCGCAGTGCAAGCAAGACGAGGACACAAAAAGGAACATGAACACAAGGACACCGCGTGTGCAGGTTCCCTGCTGTTCCTTCGTATTGCTTGCGCAACGTCACTATTCCAAGGTGGCGTACCAACAAGCGTACAGTGGGAGTCAGCTCAGGATCTCGTGCAGCACATTGTACCCCAGTTAGGGCTAAAGTCGTTTAAGCTGGATCCCTGCGGTTAAATATGGCTCGCCCTTTGCTGCGATGGCTCATGAAGTCCTTAGTATGGTTAGCTCTTACATTAGTTCCCATTACGCTACATTAGTTCGGTTTTTGAAAGAGACGGGATTGGACAAGCGGCTGTGAGAGTGATGTCGCGTACCATGCCAGATTGATGGACTCCAACGGACGATGTGTGCTGTGCTATGTGCTCTCTCTCCCTCTCCCCCTTCCCCATCTTTAGTCTCCCCCATCCCTCTCCCATGTGTAGGGTAGCAAACCGGTTAAGGTAAACTGGTTAACCTCCCTACCTTTCCTTCTCCACTTTTTCCTTCCTTCCTTACATTAGTTCCCATATGCGAGAGATAAAGAAAGAGAAAAAGAAACACGAGAAGGCAGAGAGGTTAACCAGGATGCACCTGGTGTGCTACCTTACTTTTGAGGAGGAGGAAGCGCGCAGAAAAGGAAAAGAAGTTAAGGAAGAAGGAAATTGGTTAGGAGTATTGCGCGTGCACGTTTAATGCACGCAAGGAGCGTCAGGAACGCCGAGGGTGCTAGAGCTTTTTGTTAGCATGAACGACGTGCAGCAATGAAAGATAAACCCAAGGGAAGCACGGGGAAAATTGGGCTGTTCTACTGAAATGGGGAAATTATTGTGGTTCTGGAATGAAAAAACTGAGACAACAGTCAACTTCTCACCGGTGGGTGCGAAGTTTCCCCAATTTGCCTCAGCCTCAAGAAGTTGCCTCAACCTCAATATTGACGTGTGCGATGCTTGACAAGATATTTCGTCGTGAACATTGAGCGACAGCTTCAATATACTCGGGTCCTCTGGAAACTCCGAGACAGACGTTAAGATGAGGAAATTATGAGACTTGTAAAAATATTAGTATTTTTGTTGATTGACTAACAATATTTGGCTGTCGTAACGTTTCCTTATGTTATAGCAGAGGGCGCCTAAAACATGTCTAATCTAAAAGCGTTGACTTCTTTTATTGCGATAGCAATTATATGGACACTTCAGGCACACTTCTGCCGTCGCCGTCGCCGTGAGATTCTGTATAAAGTCCAAGGGCGATAAAACCGTCGCCATGCGCCGTATGCTGTATGTGCGAGCGAAAGCATATGAGGGTGAGCCGGCGAACGCGGTTCCTTCTCGCGTGTGCGATCGAGTACGGCCAACACCACCTAGATAGCACAAGGCCTGTTTACTCCGATCCACGACGTACGTCACACTACCTGGCCCCAAATTTCCGTTTACAAGGCTGGCGGGATGAAAGCGGTGACGTCGAAATCACTGTTGCCTGGTCGGGAGCGTCTCCATTATATTCTATGGCAGTCGGGCCAGGTAACGTGACGTCATGGATCGGAGTGAAAAGGCCTTGTGCTATGTAGGTGGTGTCGGTACGGCGAGCTGGAAGCGCGCCTTCTCCTGTCGCGCGCGGGGCTCGGCGGTGAGGTGAGGGATAGTGAGAGAGGGGGAGGGGAAGGAGGGGCGTTCTTCATTGGCGGCTGCTGCTTACGGCGCTGTCGTGCGGGCGCCCTATCTCGAAAGCGATCTGCGACGTGGCCAAGGTGCGCGCCCGCGCGGGCCCCATCTTCAAAGCGATCTGCGATGTCTGCAGAGTGTGCGTATAGTGCCGGTAGCTTCGTATGCGCTGTGCGTTCGACGTTTCGCTCGCGTCGAAGCGTGAGATGCGCGCAGGTCCAATTCGCTAATTCCTCGCTGCGAAATTTTGACAGCGAGTTTCCGCGCTCATCGAGCGGGACGTGTTCACGTTTATCAGTGCGCGCGTGACACGTACCACGCTCGTTAATTTAGTTAAGACAGGTTGGCGGGCTAGTTGGTTTGAATCCATAATAGAGTGTGTAAGCGTGACTCGACGAGGACGTAGAAATAAACGAACACACAGAGAGACAGCGCTGTATCTGCGTGTCTGTTTCTTTCTACGTCCTCGTTCACTCACGCTTACTCATTATAACATTGTTAATTTAGCTAGTAAGTGAATGTTTACAAGCTTATAGGGCCGGTGAAACTACTATCATTACTTCGTATAGCTATCGACTAATTTGCTATCGCAATCGGCGCTTCGCCTTTCGCGCTAAACAGCGACTTTTTTTAATGCTAGCCTCGATAAGTTTTTGGTAAACCTTATAGCACGATCGCAATGCCCTATCCTGATGAACCTCTGATGTACATCATTGTGTTCTTGCAATCACCTGAGTTTATTATATCCTGTGGTCTTTCCGCTCGAGAATTTCCCAACGCTAGGCGGAGCTTGTTATAGAGTTCTAAAAATTTTGACCGTCAGAAGGTTGCGAATCTGGAATGTCTGACAGAAAATGATCAACTCAGATAACTAGAATGAAGAAGAATCTATGAAACATAATTTATAGCAGCGTTGCTAGTCATTAGTGAGCCAACCATACTACCTTTTAATTGTGCTGTTGGCTTTGAATAAGCTCTTCATGGCAGGAATCTTCGTAATTGCTTCTGGAGGAGACTTTACAGGGCCAAAATCAATTTTTAGAAGCGGGCAGAAGCATAATACAACTATTAAACACAGAAAAAGTTCACCTAGAATCGATAACTCCCACGTACCATACTTGTACACAATCAAAAAGTGCGCAAGCACATTGGTCGGAATGAAAGCACTGTAGTTCGTGTGTTAGTTATATTTCATCATTTAAATCCGACCCATTTTGATTTCTTGGTGTCTTGCAAGAACATTATCATGGTGACTGTTTTGCCTACCTCCTGCTCCAGACCTCGTTACAGAAACGTCTTTATTTTTCCTTCCTTCTAGCTTGCTAAGACTTAACAAAGAATAAAGTGCCGAAAGAGACGTGGACGAAGCGGGAGGAAGAAACGCCTGAGAAAGCCGTATTCTTGAGGAAATCTATCGCCAAATGTGCTGCTCTCGCGTTGACTAAACAAAAAAAAAATGCGAAGGTTACTCTTTCGCGGTAGCTTGCCAATGTTTCTTTGTTTAAGTTTTTGTCTGGCGCACGTCTATAACGCTCACGTTTATTTGTTCGCGCTTTTGTGGAGTGTTCCTCACGTATACCAGTTTCCTGGTCAGTTTTCGTAGAAAAGAAAATTCCGGTTCCATTCCGCTGGCCCGGAATTCGTTTCGCGAATGCTTCATGAAATTTGATGTGCTTGCCACGAAGAGACATCACTCCATTTGAACTGTCTTTCGCGTACGAAGAAGCGTCGAGTATAAGAATGCAGAGTTCGGAGGCAATCGGCAACAGAGCGTGACCGAAGCGATGAATACGCAATCGAAATGTCACGCGTTTGGCGTATAACCCTCATCTGAATTACAAAGCTGTCGGATTACAATACCCGAACGTTTTACATGCCGCCCCGAACGAGGTTGAAGAAAGTATACTTCGCTCTTAGGTGAAACGCAGATGAAATGAGGCGTTTTATAGTAGGATTTGCATAACTTGTCTAGCGTTCTTTCAGGTGAACATGATAACGTTTAACTAAATATACAAACGAATGAGAGTTGTCAAATGCCCGTTGTTAGAAGGACGGCCCTTTCGTTTAGCAATTTTATTCACTCCCGCCGTGCGCGCCAATGTGCGCGAAAGAAACGATTCCCAATGTAGGATAAACGTCGCCGTGTAAAAAACATAAAATCAATTCTCACTTTGTACGCATGAACAATAACGTATCTGATCCTAATACAGATATAGCTAGTTGAAACGAAGAGAAAGTAAGGCTTTCTTTTAAAATCTATAATCAGATCAATTTGCGACTGGACGCACTAAAATTCTGACTAACTTGAAACCCTGAACAGAGGAGGTCGCCAAAGACTTTTCTCAAGTTGTTACCTCGGCATTGTGTAAGTACACTGCTCTACAATGGCTCAGACTACAGGCACCGTTGTGGAAGCTAAGTATGATATAATTCCCCCGAGAAACCACGTTCGCATTTACATGTATTCTCCTCTTTGCTGCTGGTCTCTGCGGCATGTATTAAGCCCAATTCTAGCGCACGCCGTAATAAGAAAAAGATTAACTAAACCTTCAGAAGTGCGGCTCAATTCAATTCTATCCATATTATATATTTCCTTATGCCAGCTGTCTTACGCTTGTTGATTAACTTGGAAAGTTCTGCCAGTTCAATCCTAGCTGCAAGGTTAGAGGCTTTCATACAATGGCGTTTTTTGATCAGATCTTTCATGTCCTGCGATAGCTTTCTGGCCTCCTGTCAAGCGGAGTTACCACCGACTTCTACTGCACACTCCTTAATGATGCCCATAATATTGTCGTTTATATCTTCAACACTAAGGTCCTCTTCCTGACTTAAAGCCGAATACCTGTTCTGTAGGTTGATCTGGAATTCCTCTATTTTCCCTCTTACCGCTAACTTATTGATCAGCTTCTTGCGTACCAGTTTCTTCCTTTCCCTCCTCAAGTCTAGGCTAATTCGAGTTCTTACCATCCTATGGTCACTGCAGCGCACCTTGCCGAGCACGTCTACATCTTGTATGATGACAGGGTTAGCGCAGAGTATAAAGTCCATTTCATTTCTAGTCTCGCCATTCGGGCTCCTCCACGTCCACTTTCGGCTATCCCGCTTGTGGAAGAAGGTATTCATTATCCGTATATTATTCTGTTCCGCAAACACTACTAATAACTCTCCCCTGCTATTCCTAGAGCCTATGCCATATTCCCCCACTGACTTGTCTCCAGCTTGCTTCCTGCCTATTCTGGCATTGAAGTCGCCCATCAGTATAGTGTATTTTTTTTTTACTTTACCCATCGCCAATTCCACGTCTTCATAGAAGCTTTCGTCTTCCTGGTCTACATGACCTGATGTGGGGCGTAGACCTGTACGACCTTCAACTTGTACCCCTTATTAAGTTTCACAACAAAACCTGCCGCCCTCTTGTTAATGCTGTAGAATTCCTGTGTTACCAGCTATATCCTTATTAATCGGGAATCCGACTCCTAGTTCTCGTCTCTCCGCTGAACACCGGTAGCACAGGACGTGCCCGCTTTTTAGCACTTTATATGCTTCTTTCGTCCTCCTAACTTCATTGAGCCCTATTATATCCTATTTACTGCCCTCTAATTCCTCCAATAGCACTGCTAAACTTGCCTCACTCGATAACGTTCTAGCGTTAAACGCTGCCAGGTTCAGATTCCAATGGCGGCCTGTCCGGAATCAGGGATTCTTAGCACCCTCTGCTGCGTCGCAGGGCTGACCGCCGCCGTGGTCAGTTGCTTCGCAGCTGCTGCGGACTAAGGACTGAGGTTCGATTGTTATAATTCATATAGGAGGTTGTTACCAATTACTGCACCCGGGTGGCCAATCCTGCTCTGGTGAGGGAGTGCGTTGCTTGTTCTGGTCACCGGGATCAGGCCGCACTCCAGGCCTGTTTATGCAATTTTATCAACACGCGGATTTTTTTTTAATCCGGTGGAAAATTACGCGGCACCGGGATTCGAACCATGGTCCTCTTGCACGCGAGGTGGATGCTTTACCTCTACACCACCGCTATAGATGTGAAGATACAGGTGGATAAAGGGCAAAAAAGTGCCACTGGAAACAAAGTTCTATGCACCTATACACAAAACCTCGCAACAAGATATCTAAATATACCTACAAGTCTCTAATATATCTACATATCTAAAAAAAAGTCACGGTATATAATGCGTCAAACAAGACATATGAACATGTTGGGCTATCACAGATCACAGAATCCTAAGGCACGCCCCCCTTCCCTCCACTTTCCCCGATGCATCGCGCGCGACAGAAAGTGGGGCGCTTCCTCCCCGCTTTTCTCCCTTGCGCACACAAGACTGAGTCACCATCGTCGGCTCACCCATGCCAACCCCCCCCCCCCCCCCCTTACGTTTTCACTCGCAGATGCAGCATGCTTGCGTGCGGTCACGATGTTATCACATAGGTCTTTGTACGGAACATGAAGGCGACGGCAGGAATGCGCCTGGAGTGTCCATATAGTTGCTATCGCAATATATTATTATTATTATTATTATTATTATTATTATTATTATTATTATTATTATTATTATTATTATTATTAATAATATCGTAATAGAGTATCCGGCAAGTGAAGCGTCCCGTGGCCCATTACTTTTCGCAAAAGAAGAAGTAACGAAATCGAACATTCACCACGCGACAATTCGCTGCGCCGCAACTATGTCTCTCTTTCTTTTGTGGCCCCGGAGCATCGAAAAAAGAAAAATGCAAAGGAAAGCACGTTGGCAAATGTCGAATGCCTACTTTAAGCACCTAATGTCACTACCGAAGGAATATCAAAGAAAACGTGAGACGCTTGGTCCACAGAGAACAGTACGCATACTGCTGTGTATCCTACACCGGCGAGACAAGACTTTCCGGAGAGGTTGGGCTCGAGCGAACGCGTTGAGATCCGTCGAGTCCCCACAGTGGTAGCGGCGATCAGCCAATGTTTCTTTTACTCGTCCGCTATCCAGAAAGCGTTCAAAACTCTGCCAGGCGAAAATCCCCTCGGCCAGACAAAGCCGAACTCGTACCGAAGAGCGCCGCGCGGTTGTCGGGGCAACACGAGAAAAACGCAAGAGCTCTGGCTTGCTCTGGCCAGCTACGGATAGCGAGAACAAGAAAATTGAAGAGGCTCAATGTGTCCTCGCGAATAAAAGTCGGAGTTTAAAAATAAATAAGAACGTAGTCACCTTCGCTGGCTTTAGTGTCTTGACATGGACGCTTTGGCGCGGGTGAAATGTTGATATTCTTTACTGTGACATGACGGCACAAATGAACCAACACAACGCTTCGTCTCATCGGAGCTCACTGCGTGCTTTGTCAACTTGTCTGATAGTGTGTTAATTTGGCTTGTCTCGTTGTATGGTCCGATGTAGAACTTTAGACAAGTTGGTGCTCCTTTGGCGTCAAATGTTTATAAAAAAGATTAAACCCACAGATTTCGAAACTGAATCTAAAGCACGACTTTGGTAATGTCAAGGAACCTTTCGCATCAAATGTTTATGAGAACTTCATACCCATGAAGGTTCGGAACTTAAAGCCATGCGCTCCGTAGCTTCCGCGTCCTCCGTGAGATGTCGCGACGAGCCCGCAATGCCTTTGGCCGTGACCCAGCTGTACAGTCCTCCCCCCCCCCCACCCCCTGGCTGCGGGATGTCATGGGGGGGATTCCCACGGCCATAGGGCACGAGAATAGAGTCTGGTGGTCCCGTACCGCCAACTCTCTAATAGGTGGATGTCCTTCTAAGAGCGTTAAGCTCCCGTAGTCGCCGAGCACCTGCCCGGGAGCACGCTTGTACCAGTTTTACCGGTAGGACACCAGCGGCTGCGTTCGTCCACCTCCCACCGCAGCGGTGCATGCCCCACTATTACGTCAAAGCCGTGATGGGGACAAGGAGCAGCCAGGGACCACCGCAAACCACTATACGGTCCCTTTTCAAGATTACAATCCCTATATACAACCGAGCGCCAGGTCGCGGTGCTTGTCCTTGTACTCAAAGTTGTGTGACCGTACTCTCCCCCGGAAAAGAGGAACTCTCAGAAGCGGCGTCAAACGTAGCACACGCGTGCAGGTTTTCCGGAAACGGAGTTCCGAGGATTCCCCGCTTTCTTACAGCTGAAGCCGCTAACGCGAAACGGTATTTAATCTGCGGGCGCGGAACGCCGCACTCTAGACACGTCGCAACAGGTATCAAGCGGACGAAAGTCATGATAAACTTGAAGGTATGGCCAGGTCTCGGGAGAAAGAATACAACAACGGAAACATGCCAGGTAGGCGTGGCCCGTGTCGGACAGTATTGGTCGGTATACGGTAATAACGACCTTGCCAGAGAAGCGTGTCATTCTTCTGCAAAGATTACTTGGCTAAAACCTAAATGAGAGGCGGGTATCTTTATCGAAACAAGTCAGCTATGGCATGCCATCGAGGGTGAGACACCTGGCGTGAAGGAGATTAAGCATACTCACCCGTTACAATTCCCATCGAGACAGCTAGTAATATTACCACGGTTGATCGTAATCTGCTGCCGCTTGACTATGATACCGAGGCTCTTTTTCTTGAGCCGACCTTGATGTTGGACAAATTATTAGCGAAGATTGTCAACCAATGGCAAAAAAGCACTATAGCAAGAACAACGCTGCATGAATTCGACGCCGTGCTGTCCAGCCAAAGAGACGTCGCCGGAGACCGTACTTTATATAAACAAACATGAGGTGGCCTGGAACGAAAAGTCAGCTTGGAGTGACGCCAAGCGTGTCTCTGGTTTCGAGATGACAGCTCGAAGAAAAAACTGCGGTGGGCTGTAGTGATTCTTCAAGAAAAAACGCTTCGCTTAAGGCTGTCAGAATAACAATGTACTGGCACTCGAAAAAAACGACGGCACATTTCGAAGTGCTTCTACCGCCATTCGATATGCAGTAACTTTGTTCAAAAAAGCGCCGTTCATCAGCGTAGCATGTCACATAGAATGCGGTGACGTTTGGGTCTGGATCGTAAATACGGACTGAAACTGATTGTTCAGCTCAATATTTTTGGGTGGAAGTAATGTAATGGCTTGTATTTGTATTCGGATGCGTTTTGGTGCATTCCTAACGCAGAAGTCTCTGTAACCGAGGCCCCGAACTGGGGTGCATTCAGACGTCATATTTTATTCAAACAGAAAATTAAAGTTGAGAGCCGTTCGGGAGACCGCATCACAAATCTATTCACTTGAAGGCAAACCGATTGTTTAAGTCAAACAAGGAGAAGCAGGGAGGGTGTCCCAACGTTGTGCCACAAATATATTCCGGCAACTGTGCTTCAAGGAGGAAAGTTATATTACAACATCACAGACACAGTTGTTCAAGAATCGATCGCTAAAGTGCGGTTTATAAGAGGTGATCCCAGAAAAATACTACAAATTAAAGGGACCTATATGTGGTGATGGTTTCCGATTGACAACTCATCAAGACTAGTTCGCCTAACTTTCATTTAGAAGAGTTTATCCCAGGCGAACACGGCGAATTATAGAGCAGTATATGAGGTGACGGTATCACAATGACAATTCTCCAAGAATAGCTCGCTAAGTTACGTTTAGAAGAGGTCATCTCAGGCGAACATTGCGATTTAAGGTAACATATATGTAGGAGCAAGGGTTCGCTTTAAATTACAAAGAAAAAAAAAGGCCTGACGAGAAAAAAAGATAAGATGAAGCTAGTAAACCCACGTGGTCAATACTTCAAACAATGAAAAAGAAAGCGAGGCCAGAAATAAGAGGCAGCTGCTCAGTTCTATCGCGAACAAAATTTTTCTAATATGTTAATTTCCAATACACTGGGGTGTAATAGTTACAACCGGGGATAAGGTGTCTCAGAAAGGCAGTTGATCTCTGTTTATGACCTTTATATCTTAGTGTGCTACTCCATCCATCAGTGGCCTAGTTAGTCTTGAGTTTCCAATATATGCATTCGTAATATAATTAAGATAAACATCGACTATAAGAGCATCGCCTATGTACCACGAAAGTCTGTAATATCGTGTGGATGGATGAGATTATCTTTTGTGCAACACTAGGTTTCTCAGCTGCGAAAATTTGGGAGAGCATGTTATTCTTTATGCGAAGCATATTACGAGGGCTCAACCCAGCTCCTCAGGCGCGGCGGTGACCATGAAATCACGTGACACCGTGACGTCACGACAGAGGAGAAGTGGCTTTGGCTCAACTCTTGCAAGAGGGGCTGGGTGGGAATCGAACCAGGGTCTCCGGAGTGTGGGACAGAGACGCTACCACTGAGCCACGAGTACAACGCTTCAAAGCGGTACAAAAGCGCCTCTAGTGAATGCGGTGTTGCCTTAGAAACGCGCTGTTTTTAAGGCGTGCGTCTCTTGCTCAGGCGCACATTTCGTTGCCGCGCCGAACGCTGCTTTGCTCGACGCTCACCGCGTCCAATGCGGGGCGCGTAGTCGCTGCCCTGTAGCCCATTGTCTTACACCCCTTGGCGGGTCGACGGGAAAGCTGTCGCGTTCCACTCTTGAAGGCAAAGAAGTAATGCATGAGTTGTTTCTTCGTCTAGCCGAACCAAATATAGCCAAGCAACAGCAGTTCACCAGGCTAAACAGTGGTTCAACAACTAAAATAAAGGCTAGTATGCTTCGCATCCTGGGCTTAACCTTACCTAAGCCACAGCCATTTTTATCATAACAATTTCTTCCTTTATAGAATGATCTCACGGATATAGAAAGCACGTCGCTCTGTCGCATTATTCAAGAGTCAGTCACCGTTTCTCACCGCCTGTTTAGGGTGTGCGAACATTGAAGCGAAATTATTACAATGTTTTCTTCGTGCTATTTCGCATATAAATCTAAAAAAACCTGTCACGCAAGGATACAGTTATGAAATTAAAACAGGCACTTCTGGCTATGGGAACTTTATTTTCTCTGTGATTCCTGCGTTATTCTCTAGTCATGGATACTTGAACACCTATATTCTCTTTCCGTTCTACATGCACTAAAGTGATATAAGATTAAAAGGCTGAAGCACAAGTTAAACGTTGTAGTGAGAAATCAAATGTCCCATCTTCAACTAGTGATTTGTTCGATTATAAATGAACTGCTGTGGAGGAATTGACCTTACAAATACTTGGGCTACTCTGTTTATTTTTGTTGTACAGGCAATAAGCCACTAAACAAATACGAATGGCCATAAATAATACTTAAAGGAAAAGCCAGATAAATGCAAAGTGAAAACAAACATAACCATAATTAAGATAAAAGTAGCCGAGAAGTTTCACAGCCACCCAGTAAATAATTTAATAAAGTAAACTTAATAATTGATAAATGATAGTAAACGTTACCATAAAAAAAGATAAAGACGTCACTACATATAGCTGGAGCAACGCGTTAGTTTGATCTATGCCGTTACATGACTGCCGGAGGCAATGAGCCCGCTTAGACCACCTTGTAATTCAACTAAAGTCGGCTAGGTTTTTCACGAATTTCGCGAAGTATTTTGACAGCACCGCAGCTGGAGAAAATCAGCGATGTCGCAGAATTCATGGCCGCGAGCTAAAGATGCAAGAAAAAGAAAAAGCGGCATCTGAAACAACACTCAATGGCGCAGCAGGCGGTTGAGGATTGTTTATACAAAGCTACTAAACAAAGAAACAAGCACGAATGCCTTTTTTTTTTGTCTAGTCGGGGGCCGCTTAGCACTTGCAAACCCAGACGACTTGCTCGATAATGAATTGCCGAACTGAAAGTTTTGGCAAAGCGCTGAGATATATCGCAGAGGAGAGCCGAGATATATCTCCCGGCACGAGGAGTTAGGGCGCGGAGCCAATAGCGCGAAAGAAATGTAAACAAGAGTCGTCCTCTTCCGGAGGAGGCTCTCAAAAATAAACGTAGCGGCGTACCGCTACGTGCCAGGTGAAGCCGGCATGCGACCGACAAGCAAACGGAGGCGTTGATAAGAAGCAAACCTCCATTTGCCGATTTGAGCGGACGTTATCAGAAATCGAACCGTCCGTCGCAGCAGATCAATCGTTCGGCGAACTCACATTTTCGCTGAGGCGATCGCCGAGGAGTCACCTTTTAACAATCAAGACATCTCGGAAGGCGGCTACGCCCAAGAGGTAGGTGGCAGAGCACAGAATGACACTTGCCGCGAAGAACGGAGCCTTTCCGACTGTTTTATCTGTCCGCGGAGCTGCAGCGCTATGTGCTGTTGCGCAAGACACGATCCCCCAAGACTGACCCCTTATATACGCTGCTGGACCAATGGCGCCCCCTTGCGTCACTACTTAAGACTCCCGGGAAGCAGTTCTTGTACTCCGTGGGCTCGACGCCGGCACGATAAACGAAGCTGATACTTGGCAGGCTTTCCCAGATCACCGAATTCCCTGGACAAATGATGGTACGCTGTTTTCCACTGATGAAGTTACTGTTCTGGATGACTCGAAATATAACACCGCGACTCGACGCAAAAGTATAAATAAAAAACCACAGAGAAAGAAAAAAAAAACAGGAATCGTAGATGAAAAGCTGTTGTTTCAGGAATATTGTGGACATTCAGTGCAGGCGATATCGGGTGACGTTTCTCATTGGCATTCGACATGTGCTGCACTTCTTGCCTTTTCCTTAGCTTAGTGATTTCATCATTCTGCACACATGTACTTCCAGCTTGTAAAGAAGTTTTTCAGTTGAAAGCCAGCGTTTAACTCAGTCCGCATCTCGTTTCATGCCCTTGCTTCAATGTACGCTGTGGTATTCCGGATCACGGAGAATTGAGTAGCTCCGATATCGGACCTCACTAAGTTCTCGGAAGCATTTTTGACCACACGAAATCACTGTGCCTTGCTCAATGTAAAGCAGAAAGGACGGGGTCACTCAGACTAATACCGCGAGGGTCATTCGCAAAAGGGAAGGGGGCATTCAGAGCTCTTTTTACACCCTAGCAACAGCGCAACGGTCTACGAGAACGTAACCTTGACCTAATAGGCCTAGCGTGAGGGTCCCTCCATGAAAAGTGGGCCGTCGCAGACTTCTAGAGGGCCCACCTGATAACCAGGAAGACCAGGAAGAATATATATATATATATATATATATATATATATATATATATATATATATATATATATATATATATATATATATATATATATATATATATATATATATATATATATATATATATATATATATATATTTCAGGGATGTTGACCAGTCAAGAGTCTGGTTGGCTACCCCAAGATGGGGGAAGGGATAAGGGGAAGAGAGAGAAAATGGAGAGAGATCCAGGAAGCATCGTTGCAGGAGAAGTGAGTGTGGCAAAGTAGATGCTAACATTGCTCCCGAATGAACATACGTGTGCACTTTTGCTTCATTAAAGAACTGAACCGGATCTGTCCAAAATTTGTACGCGGCGTGCATTGGTACAGCAAGAAGGCCACTACGGAGAATGTAAAGCGTGGCGACTTTGCAATACCTGAATAACAATGGGATTGACGTATACATAACAAAACTGCTTGCACTTGGTTCAGACACACATTAGACATAAACGATGCAATATAGAGAAGAACTCGAGCAAATAAAATACCGCAACTTTCTTTTTTCAGCTTTAAAACGCAGCCAACTTTGTAGAAGTAAAGTGATGTCGCTGAACCTTGCTGCGTCAAGGCCTCCCTGTTTCTTTTTGTGTTGTTGAACAAGGCGTGGTGCGTAGAGGAGACATAAAAAGAACAGTTTTACACTTCTGAATTTTGAACACCGTCGCCCACGAGTACTATGTAAGTTTGCCTGATGCAGCTCGAACGATTTCTGTAAAGGAACGGTCCTTGTTCAGTGAATTCGAATCTTGACATTCAAGCTGCGGCAAACGCTTCGACTTGCACGAGCGTCCAAATGGACAACTGTCACGAGGAGGAATTTTCCCATTTCGTTTCAACTACCGGAGGAGCTGCTTAGTGCGTCCGACAAGCTGCAAAAGTTATCTCGAAATTCTTTGACACGCGCTGTACGTGCGATGAGTCGAACATTCACAAGCCACTAAATGGGATTCCGGGTGTTGCCGATGCACATATGTCTTGAAATTCATTTCAGCGAGGACACTGTCACACACTATATCTCTGCACGCTCAAAAGAGCCTAGATTGCGGCCAGCCGACCGGAGCATCAAGTCAAGCCGTGGCTTCTAAGCAAAAACCTAAACAGTATAAATGAACACGCTATTCTTTTGCCAGTCACTTTTGAGAAATTATTTCGTTCGCTAAGTCAAGCAGACAAGGTCAGATCCTGCCAGAGCTAACTACTGCCAGGGAAAACAAGTCGGCGACAACCGCCACGCACGACAGCCAGGAACCGTTCCCACCTTGATCAGGGCTTCGCCTATGGCGGCGTCGATGCGTGTCGAGTTGAGCTTGCGCTCGAACTTGAGCAGTTTGACCACCTTCATCGCGGTCGGTTCGAGCAGGCGCGGTCGGAAGCGAAGGCTGTGCAGCTGAATCGAGTTGATGGGAACGGTCCGCAGGGCTGTGACCAGGGGTATCTTGTCTCCCACCATTGTCGGTGCCAGCGCAAGGCGAGGGTCAGTGCGCGGCCCCGGTACAGTGCCGGCGCGCGCGCGCGTTAAGTAGGCCCCTCCTCGCACCAATGCCAACTGACACACAGCCACACCACCGTCGGCGAAGGAGCACCGCGCGAAACTTGCGCCGCCGCGCGCTCCGCTCACTCCCGTGCCGCGATGACGCCCAGGAGGAGACGAGGAGGAGGAGGGTAACGCGGGGAACCCCTGGATACGGGGAAGAGCAGCGACACGCGCGCGCGCGTGGCAGCGGAGGAAAGGGATAGAAGGAGAGAAAGGAAAGGGGAGGAGGAGCAGACGGAGGAGAAGCGCGCCATATTGCAGCTTCGCCCTCGCTTTCGACGTTTGTGTC
>NC_091826.1:29660000-29662500 GCF_038994185.2 Dermacentor albipictus
CACGCCTCCTCCTTTCTCAACGGCCGCGGCTAGCCTGCAAGCGTCCCCTGTACTTGGCCTTGTACTCTGTCGGCAGTGGCCCGCCGGATCGCTCTGACAAGGCGCTCGCAGTCCTTTCTTCGCTTTCTCTTTTCTCTCTCTCTATTTCCCTTATGGAAGCCCAACGTTCGTACGGAAGGTACAGTGGCCACCGGGAGGAGGAGGAGGAAGTAAACTTTATTACTCTAGAAAGAGTAATTCAGCGGTCGTGCCGGATGTCTTGATCTTCTTGGTTGATGAAGATCTCCGGCCTGAATGGTTGGCGCCCCTATTCCAGGGCACCACTGAGCGTGGCTGCTCGTCGGGCATGATCCACCAGCTTCCGTTGGAGGCTAGGGTCGCCGCTGGAGAGCACGCTCTCCCACTGCTCCGCACTCGGATTTTCTATTTTGTGGAATTCCTTATTTGTATTGCACTCCCATGTGATGTGATAAAGTGTGGGTATTGCACCACACCACGGGCATTTGTCCCTGTATTGACTTGGGAACATTTTGCATAGTATATGTAAATTTGGGAAAGTTCCTGTCTGCAGCTGTCGCCAGTAAACTGCCTGTTGTTGAGTGAGTGTATTGTGGGGTGGGGGATATCTGATTCTCGTCCCTCTATGGTAATTTAGTATGTCAGAGTACGTTGGGATCACTGTCATGAAATCCTCAGGATCTCTATTTAGGTCCGCTCGGTTTGCATGCTCGCGAGCGATCCTATCAACCCTTTGGTTGCCCTCAATCTCAGTGTGCCCAGGTACCCAAAAGATGGTGTGTCTGATGCGTTTATTCTGTTGGCCAGCGCGGAGGAAGATTTGGAGCGCTTTTTGACCGATTCTGCCATTAATGTAGTTTCGGCATGCTTCCTTGGAGTCGGTTAGTATTATAAGGGATCTATTTGTGCGGTAGCCCTCCACAGCTGCTAGAGCAACAGCCATTTCCTCTCCCTCGGTTACCGTACAATCCCGTGCCGACGCGCAAGCGATTTCCCTATAGTCCGAGTCTATTACTGCCGCGACAACTCTTTGTTGTGTTTCCCGTCGTTCTCGAGGATACACCGCGGCGTCCGTGTATACCGTGTTCGCTTTTGTTGCTAGGTTTTTTTCCACATATTCTGCCCTAGCGTTCCGCCTGGCTGTGTGTAAATTTGGGTCCATGTTTCTTGGTAGGGACCCTACCTTGATGGTGCTGCGATACACATCGGGTAGGTTTGCCGTTCTTTGTTCTTGCCTTTCAATTTCTTTGTGCCCCAGTTTTTTTAGGAGCTTTCTGCCCGTGGTAGTCTGCTGGAGTCTGAGTAGGGCCACCGGGAGGACGACGGGTCCCGAACATATTTCGCCGAACTACGCTTCGTTGGCTGTTCTTCGGGAAGGCAGCTACACCGCACTGCAGACTTCTCTTTCGTCACTCTGCGTTCTTGCAGAGCATGTTCGGCAGGAATGCGACGCGCGTTATGGTTAACGCCGTTCTTCTTAGGCGCGAGCAAAGAGCTGTACGCGGAATGCCTTCCTAAGGGGGCCAATGACGATGTAGTTTGCCTTTATGTCTCGGCTTGCTAATCTTTCTTCCCTTCCCACATGAATAAGTAAGGACACGTCGGCGGGAAGATCTTGGGCCGCCTTCGACGTTTGGCGTGAGGGGCACAGACATTTCTCGCAGGAAATATAATATCACAACGGGAAAAAACAAAGACATTTCATGAAATGACGTAAGCACGAAAGCTGAGATGACAAAATGTCAACAGGGTAACACACGCAGCGTAACTGTGTCATGAACACTGCAGCTACTTGTAGAACGCATAATCTTGTAGATGCTAAAATTTTAAGTTCATCACGACTTCCAAACAAATTACAACAAGCATTGTTATAGTCCCTCGAGAGAAAAATGCAAAAACAATAAACAACGTGAAGTTCACATTGTTGCCATGGAATTGGTAGACTGTGCAATTGGGCTCCAAGAGCACCTGCAAAGCAACACTGGACACGCGTTTCCATGGTAGTACAAACCCTCCTCTGTACCGTTCATAAGGTGCACGTTACATAACCCCAGGTGGTAAAAATTATTCCGGAGCTCCGGAAATATTCAGGCGAGCTGCTTACAGCCTCATTCATTCTATGTTAAGCATAAATTTAGAAAGAGACTCATGGATGGGAGTAGGAGGTACGATAAACGTGAATCGGTCTATTCACGTGCCGAAATCTACAAATAAAAGGTAAGATTAAGGGATAGAGACGGACTGCTTGAATGATACATCTGTCTCTTTTTCGCCAAGTTATAACTTTTTGATGCTTTGCCGAAGAGAGTGGTCGAACGCTTCGCCTAGGAACACTTGTGACTGGGCTTCAACGACTTCGGCATTTACACGAACGAACCACATGAAGCTTAGCGCCAGTCCAGCTCTCGTCTATATTTGCGGTTATAAATTTGTGCCAGAATGTGTCGTTTGAAGATAGTGAGCTGCAACCATGCAACACCAT